>NC_053027.1:165485915-165506475 GCF_003073215.2 Triticum urartu | reverse complement strand
GACTCTCGTCATTGAGACCACGACGATCGCTTCTTGGGCCGTTGGGCAATAGTGCTTTCAGTGGCTTCAGTCAGGGCACGATGAGGTGCACGTGTAGTACCAGCCAGAGGATAAGCACGAGTGACTGCTTCAACTCCTTCAATGTTTTGAGAGAAACTTTGATGCTCAGCATTCTAAAGACTAAGAGGCTCCTTGGCAGGCTCTGGATAGATGGCTTCAACGGACATATCAATGTCAGGCAGAAAGATCCGATGATTGCGAGCAGAGGGCTGATATGAGACAGCTGAGTGTAGTTTGATCAGCCGCATTATCCATGGAGCGTAAAACTTCAAGCCAAAAAGATCAGATCCTGATGCAGCAAGTTGGCGGATGAAGAAGTCTTGTGCATTGAAGCATTTGCCATGAAGAATATAGAAGACCAAAGTCTTCATTGCACCTTCCAGCTTTGCATGTGGAGAATGTCCTTTGATGGGCCAGAGAGTTCGCCTATAATGTGATAGATAGTGCGTGGCAGATACTCAAGGTCTTCAACAAAGAACTCCTTAGGATATGCAGCATCTGGAGGCAAAGGCTTCATCATGCTAAGCATCTGACTCATGTTCGGTTCAGGCTTCTGAAAGATGCTCTCCATAGCTGCACTGTGAAGCTGACAACCAGGTTCATAAAGATCTCCAGGAGTGGGCAGACCAGTGAGCTCAATGATATCAAAGGCTTTGGCTTCGTGATGAACATTGCCGGTCATCCACTCAAGGACCCAAGTCTTCGGATCTCTGTTGTAGCCACGAATGTGAAGAGTGGCATAGAATTGGAGCAGCAACTCTTCGTTCCAGTGCTCTTGGTCGGTGACGAAAGGCAACAATCCAGACTCTTTGAAGCAATCCAGAGCTTCTTCCAAGCAAGGCAGACCAGTTATGGCTTCAGACGCATATGAGGGAAAATGCGACCTTGATTGTACAGAATGCATGAGTGATAACTTCGCCGCGGATAGCTCCAGAACCGATCAGAAGATATTCTTTCCCTTGAGTAGGGGTTCTTGGCGCTATTGAAGAAGGTGTTGTCTGCTTTGAAGCCGTTGACATTAAAGAATCCGGGTGCTGATGCAGGACCTGGAAACCTGGGCACCTTGGCATTGGCTTCTGTACTTGAGCCTGTGCTCAACGTGTAACGCCCCAAGACCGGAGCTTCAGATGCCTTCCAGGGTTTCCGAGATTCTTGTTGATTTGTTTCGTCGGTTGCATTCATCTCTGCATCATGTGCATTGCATCATGTCATCATGCAACTCATTTTAAAGCTCAACTAAATAAATTGCATGGATCTTCGGTCCATTTAAACCGAGGGAATTCACATGGTGATTCTCTTTATAACATATCCTCCCGATATTAGGGAGCTATTATAAATATTTCCATTCTTTTGGAATTCACCTTAACACACTTGCAAAATCCCAATGCTTTAGTCATCACGTCTCTTGCCTTAACTTTGCCCATAAATTCTTTCGTCATTTTCCGGAGCTCCACCAAAAATCGGAACATTTTTGGACACCTCTAATTCCTAGCCCTTGTTCAAACCATTTGAATTAAATTCAAATGACTTTGAATTAAATCCTTGCAATCATGCCTCTCATATTTTTCTTGGAACCAGCGCATTTTTGCGAGTCCGGGAATATTATTTGCGTGCGCTAATTCTTTCCCAAACCCCCTCCATCTTTCTTTTCTTCTCCAATTTTGTTTTATGCTTAGAAATAAAGTAAGAGAGAGAGAGAGCAGAGAGCCCAACTGGGCCTCCCTAGGCCCACTCTCGCGCCAGCCCACCTAGGCCACCCGCAGCGAGGCCAGCAGACCTCCCGCGCCGGCCCATAGGCCCAGCCGACCCCACCAATTCTAACCTAGCCCGATCCCCCTCGGTCCTCTTTTTCCCTTCGTCCATCCTCCTCGCGCCGCCAGGAGTCCCGCAGCCCGATCCCCATCTCTCGCTCTCTCCCTCTCCCATCGATCCCTCCTGCGCCGCCTCCACGCACATCGCTAGGGAGAGGAGCTCCTCGTGCCTCGACCCGATCCCTCCTCAACGCCGGCCCGCCGACGAGCGCTGTCCCATGCCTGTGCCTCCCTCTTCCACGAGGCCGCCGTCTCCGCACACGCCCGATCCCGCGCGCCCCTCCTCAGTTGCCATGGCCTTCCTCCTGCTTCTCCTCCGCGCGCCATGGCCGCCTCCCGCTTCCTCTGCCGAGTCCTACCTCGTTCCCGTGCCCGCATCCTTCGTTCCTCCACGGCCAGCAGGAGCCCCCGCACTGCTCGTCCCAATCGATTTGGCCAGAGCTCGCCGGAGCCCCAGAACGAGTCGTCGCCGGACGTCCTCCTTGGCTCCACCCTGCCGGCTCACGGCGCCGCCGACCTCACTTCAGTTATGCATCGTCCTCTAACCGCCTCCCCGCCAGGGTCCCTCGCAGGCTCCTCCTCGTCGCCTTGCCTTGCCGCTGGACCCTGCTCGGGCGCCGCGCCACTGCGGCCAGGAGCTCCAGCCCGACCTCCGCCCGTGACAGTTGCTGCTCCCGCGACTCGAGCTGTTGCTCCGTGCTTCATCATCTACCGTCGCCTCATTGACATGGCCATCGCCGAGTCCTCCCAGGACCCGTGGAGTCTTATACAGGAAAAACCAAGTTCAAAGACTGTCGTGGCCGTGATCTCGCCCAGTACCACTACGGATTCATCAATACCGCAAGTACCCTTTTGATCGCCAGGACCGAGACCCTAGTTCGACTACATGTTGCTGCCCCGTGCGAGTCCGCCAAGTACCTCGACGTCCGATGCCGAAAACGGCCACCGAACCGGGAAACGCCAAGTACTAGGTCAACGAGGACCGCCAAGTTCGTCTTCCGCCGTCTCCAAAATCGCCAAGTTCCACGACGAAATGAGAACAACTACCGTCGCCGAAGGCCGTCGAGTGAACGTCTACCCATGTCATGTATTTGACCAAGTTCGATGATGACCTCCAAAGACTCGGATTCGCCAAGTTTTCCACTACCATCCACGTGGATTCGACAAGATCGCGAGTACGGACTACTTCCTACGACGACCTTCTACCACCGTCGCATGAGAACGCCTACTTCCTCTACGAACCCGAACCGCTCTGAGAGTGCCACCTCAAAGGTATAACCGCCGAGGACGATGACCCGTGACGAAAGCATGTGTTGTATGAGATGCATGTTTAGTTGTGTTTCGCCCGTGACGTTAGTGGTTCCTCCTCCGTTGCCATGCCGTCGTTGACTCGTGGAACCCGGTAACCGGATCAACCCCACCATCTTTTGCATGCTCCCGCCACACTTTCTTTTGCACCGACGTTCTCAATGAGTTGTCGGAACCGGAACGTTGCAGTGGCACCGTTTCGTTATCGTCGCCGTGGCACCCCTTTCTTTCTACTACGGTGAAAAAATGCTTCATAATGCTCTTCTCAACTTTTAATAAAAAATTGCATAAACTTGTTCATGTCATCTGCATCATGATAACAACAATTAAAATGTTTAAATTGTTGTTGCAATAAATTACTAATGCATATGGGGATTTACCGGATTTGTTGTTTGTTATATCAGGCCCCATTTAAATTGTTTAGATGGTGTAGTTTTGTTATGCCTCGCCTCTGGCCATGTTAACCAACATGTAATATTGTTGAGTGCATAACCGAGAGAGAACTAAATAATTGATGTGGTGTTTTGTCAATATGCAACTCGTTGCATATTGAGCTCCATTTAATTTGTAGGATTGCTTGTGCACTTTTCATGCCATGCTTCATTAAACCGGACATGCATCATACTTGATTGTGCATCATGCCATGTTTATGTGATGGTTGTTTACTATGTTGTTTGCTTCTTTCCGGTGTTGCTTCTTCGGGTTGGTTCCGGTAACGTCGCGTTTGTGAGGAACCGTTCGACTACGTCCGTTTGTCTTCTTCATGGACTCGTTCTTCTTCCTTGCGGGATTTCAGGCAAGATGACCATACCCTCGAAATCACTTCTATCTTTGCTTGCTAGTTGCTCGCTCTTTTGCTATGCCTATGCTGCGATACCTACCACTTGCTTATCATGCCTCCCATATTGTTGAACCAAGCCTCTAACCCACCTTGTCCTAGCAAACCGTTGTTTGGCTATGTTACCGCTTTGCTCAGCCCCTCTTATAGCGTTGTTAGTTGCAGGTGAAGATTGAAGCTTGTTCCATGTTTGAGCATGATGTTTTGTTGGGATATCACAATATCTCTTATTTAATTAATGCATCTATATACTTGGTAAAGGGTGGAAGGCTCGGCCTTATGCCTGGTGTTTTGTTCCACTCTTGCCGCCCTAGTTTCCGTCATATCGGTGTTATGTTCCCGGATTTTGCGTTCCTTACGCAATTGGGTCATAATGGGAACCCCTTGACAGTTCGCCTTGAATAAAACTACTCCAGCAGGCCCAACATTGGTTTTACCATTTGCCACCTAGCCTTTCTTTCCCTTGAGTCGGCCGCTCAAGGGTCATCTTATTTTAACCCCCCGGGCCAGTGCTTCTCTAAGTGTTGGTCCAACTGAGCGATGTCCGAGGCTACCAGGGGCAACTCTGGGCTGGCTTACCCGACGTCTTGCTCATCCGGTGTGCCCTGAGAACGAGATATGTGCAGCTCCTATCGGGATTTGTCAGCACATCTGGGTGGCTTTGCTGGTCTTGTTTTACCATTGTCGAAATGTCTTGTAACCGGGATTCCGAGTCTGATCGGGTCTTCCCGCTAGAAGGAATATCCTTCGTTGACCGTGAGAGCTTGTGATGGGCTAAGTTGGGACACCCCTGCAGGGATTTGAACTTTCGAAAGCCGTGCCCGCGGTTATGGGCAGATGGGAATTTGTTAATGTCCGGTTGTAGAAAACCTGAAGTTGACCTTAATTAAAATGCATCAACCGCGTGTGTAACCGTGATGGTCTCTTCTCGGCGGAGTCCGGGAAGTGAACACGGTGTTGGAGTAATGCTTGACGTAGGTTGTTCTAGGATCACTTCTTGATCATAGTTGTTCGACCGTGCTTTTGCCTTCTCTTCTCGCTCTCTTTTGCGAATATGTTAGCCACCATATATGCTAGTCGCTTGCTGCAGCTCCACCTCATACCTTTACCTTACCTATAAGCTTAAATAGTCTTGATCGCGAGGGTGCGAGATTGCTGAGTCCCCGTGACTCACAGATACTTCCAAAACCAGCTTGCAGGTGCTGATGAGACCGTGCAGATGACGCAACCAAGCTCAGGAGGAGCTCGATGAAGATCTTGTCCTTTGTGTTGTTTCGTTCTAGTTGATCAGTAGTGGAGCCCAGTTGGGGTCGATCGGGGATCTTGTCGCATTTGGGGTAGCTTCTTTTATTTTGGCTCCGTAGTCGGGCCCTGATTGTATTTGGATGATGTAATGCTTTATTCATGTATTTGTGTGAAGTGGCGATTGTAAGCCAACTATGTATCTTTTCCCTTATGTATTACATGGGTTGTGTGAAGATTACCTCACTTGCGACATTGCTTTCAATGCGGTTATGCCTCTAAGTCGTGCTTCGACACGTGGGAGATATAGCCGCATCGAGGGCGTTACAAGTTGGTATCAGAGCCTTCCCCGACCTTAGGAGCCCCCACTGCTTGATCGAATTAGCTGACGAGTTGAGTCTAGAAAAATGTTTTGAGTCATTTAGGAATTATATATCGGAGAGTTAGGAATTCTTTTTACTCCCCAGTCCCTTCATCGCTCTGGTAAGGCATCCTGACGTAGAGTTTTGACTCTTCTCTTCTCAAATTTCACTAAAAAAATTTTAGGATCACGCGGGTATCTTGGAATCGTTCCGATCGATTTGTGACGAGAACATTGTTCTTGGTGCCTCCTGTCATTTAGGGGTTGTGGCAGTGTCCCGGGGAGTTGAGCTCCGAGGTGTTGTCGTCACAATTTTATCGTTGCAGTTCTGGAATACCTGAGTTTAGTTCCGCACATCGAAAATCTCTTTTATGCAGTTGTTGGTGAGATAACCTCGACGCCACCCAGTACTGGGGCGGGAGTTCGGGAGTATTGCCATAACTCGTATAACAGATGCTTTTCGAAGGTTGAGGTAGATGATTTCCGAAGGTTTCTTGGTTATGTGTTGAAGGATGGATACAGCTGGATGTAGGATTTGCTAGTTTTGGGTGAGATATTATGCTTCCCCTGTATCCCCAACACCTGATTGCATAACTGGGAAAGTTTCGGGAGTTTATAAGTGGGAATTCAAGTAGCTCTTAGGATATCTTTCCGACAGATGTATGATATGAAATTGGGGTTCGACGTCTAGTGGTCGCCTATCCACGGTTGGTTTTAACAGTGGTCTCGTTGTGTCTTAAAGAGTCCTTCACTATGCCGACTCGGGGACGCTTCGTATGTCATGTGCACTGCCTTGTACATGATGGTGCTGTTGAAAGCACAAGTGCTCCCTAGGTGGTTTTGATAATTGATGACAACATATCTCTTGTTGGACTAACATTTTCTATCTAATGTTTCAGATAAGTTCAACAATGGAGTGGCATGGACTAAAGGTTGTGGGAACTCCTTCAAGATGCTAAGGACAAAGGATTGGCTAAAGCTTCAAAGCTCAAGACTCTTCATTTTACATTTTAGTGATCCAAGATCACATTGAGTCCATAGGAAAAGCCAATACTATCAAGGAGGGATGAGGTGTTGCTTAATGAGCCTCTTGCTTCATGTGCTTAATGATATGCTCCAAAATCCTTAGCTACTTTCCCACTTCCACATATGACCTAAACCCTAAGCCAAACTCGGTCCTACCGATTTTTCCTATCCGGCGCCACCAAGTTTCACTTTTCATAAGCCACTGCCAAACCCTAATCAGTTCGGTCTCACCGATGGGGATCTCGGTCTCACCGAGATGGGCTGCAAACTCTCTATTACCCATTGCAATATTCTCGGTTCCACCGAGATATGCAATCGGTCCCACCGAGTTTGCTTGACCAAATCTCAGTTTCACTTGTTACCCAAATCGGTCCCATCGAGTTTGAGTAATCGGTCAAACCGAGTTTTGGATTTACCCTAACCCTAGCACATCGGTCCTCACGAGTTGATCCAGTCGGTCCCACCGAATCTCTAACGGTCACTAGGTTTACATTTTCGGTCCGACCGAGTTTATTAATTCGGTCCCACCGAGATTGGAAAACTGTGTGTAACGGTTGGATTTTGTGTGGAGGCTATATATACCCCTCCACCTCCTCTTCATTCATAGAGAGAGCCATCAGACTAAGCCTACACTTCCAGCATCCTATTTCTGAGAGAGAACTACCTACTCATGTGTTGAGGCCAAGATATTCCATTCCTACCATATGAATCTTGATCTCTAGCCTTCCCCAAGTTGCTTTCCACTCAAATCTTCTTTCCACGAAATCCAAATCCTATGAGAGAGAGTTGAGTGTTGGGGAGACTATCATTTGAAGCACAAGAGCAAGGAGTTCATTACCTACACACCATTTGTTACTTCTTGGAGAGTGGTGTCTCCTAGATTGGCTAGGTGTCACTTGGGAGCCTCCGACAAGATTGTGGAGTTGAACCAAGGAGTTTGTAAGGGCAAGGAGATCGCCTACTTCGTGAAGATTCTACGCTAGTGAAGCAAGTCCTGTGGGCCGATGGCCATGGTGGAATAGAACAAAGGTTGCTTCTTCGTGCCCTTTGTGGGTGTGCTTCTGTGGACCCTTCGTGGGTGGAGCCCTGTCGTGGACTCGCGCAACCGTTACCCTTGGGTGGAGCCCTGTGTGGACTCGCGCAACCGTTACCCTTCGTGGGTTGAAGTCTCCATCAACGTGGATGTAGGATAGCACCACCTATTCCGAACCACGGGAAAAACATCCGTGTCTCCAATAGCGTTTGAATTCTCCAAACCCTTCCCTTTACATTCTTGCAAGTTGCATGCTTTACATTCCGCTGCTCATATACTCTTTGTATGCTTGCTTGATATGTATTGTGTGTGCTGAAATTGTGCCTAAACTCCACTTAAACCGAAAAAGTTTAAAAATTGCAACTTTAGCACTAAGTGTCTAATCACCCCCCTCTAGACACATCTACTTCTAGATCGTACAAGTGGTATCAGAGCTTTGGTCTCCATTGCCTTGGTTTAATCACCATTGGAGGAATATGGACGTGTCTACATTAGGGATTCTTAGACATAGAGTGCCTATTCTTGAGGGAGAGTATTTTCATGAGTGGAAAAATGAGATGCTTGTAATCTTCAATCAATATCATTTGAACAAGTATATTGCTAGCCCTTGTGCACCCCATATTGATCCCTTGCATCCTACCCTAGATGAGATATTGACATGATTCGCAATCTTAGAACTATTGAGCTCATCATTAGAGGATTGCCCAAAAATTTGATTTCTAGTTTGCCTACTCACAATTGTGCCCATACCATATGGAAATTTCTTGAGGAACGATTTCCCGATTATTCCTTGAAAACTTTGGATGAAATTCTCCACAAATCTATTGCCTTGAGTAAGATGAACTCTAGTGATCCTAGTTTTGGTGAATGTCTTTTTGAACTTGCCAATCTTAAGCATGCTAAAGGAGATGTTGGAATCATTAATGATATCATACTCAAAGCTATAAGAATTCATAAAAGACCACTTTGATGATCATTTATCTAATGAATTACCCTCTCTAGGAAATGATGAGTCACAAGATCATGATGAACATGGATACTATGATGATGATGATGATAGTGACTTCGATCTTGATGATGCAATGAGACATTTTGGTCTTATGGCAAATCTTCGGGGATATGAATCAGGAGGAAAGGAATGGGTTTTGATGTGGATTGTACTGATCATATGACGGAGATGAAGAGATGTTTCGTGAGCTTGCTGAAAATGACGGCCCTCGAAAATATGTCACCTTTGGTGATAATTCAAAGGGTAAAGTGGTTGGCCTTGGTAAGGTGGCCATCTCACATGATAGTTCCATTCAAAATGTCATGCTCGTTGAATCTCTTGGCTACAACTTACTTTCAGTATCTAGACTTGCTGATTTCGGTTTGAATGTCCTATTTACTGAGTAGATTGCCAAGTATTTCGTCGAGACAATCATAAAATGGTCTTTACCGGTATGTAGAGGTGATCTTTACATTGTTCGATTTCTCTAAAAAGGCACAACCTAAAACTTGCTTTGTTGCTAAATCCTCAAAAGGTTGGTTGTGGCATAGACGACTAGGTCACGTTGGCATGAGAAACCTTGACAAGCTTATTAAAGGAAATCATATCCTTGGAGTTAACGATGTCATATTTGATAAGGATAGACTTTGCAGTGCTTGTCAAGCAGGTAAACAGGTTGGAGGAAGATATCCCGTGAAGAACATCATGACCACAAGGAGGCCACTCGAGCTACTTCACATGGATCTTTTTGGTCCCAACGCCTACAAGAGTCTCGGTGGAAATTCTTTTGGTCTAGTTATAGTTGATGATTTTTCAAGATTTACGTGGGTGTTCTTTCTTAATGACAAGTCGCAGGTCCAGAAGATCTTCAGAAACTTCGCTAGGAAGGCCCAAAATCAGTTTGATGTGAAGATCAAGAAGTTCGGAGTGACAACGGAACGGAGTTCAAGAACGCAAATGTGGACACCTTTCTTGACAAAGAAGGGATTTCACACGAGTTCTCGGCTACGTACACACCTCAACAAAATGGAGTTGTTGAGAGGAAGAACCGGACGCTCATCGAAATGGCAAAGAACGATGCTTGATGAATACAAGACGCCAAAGCACTTTTGGGCAAGAAGCGGTTGAGACAGCTTGTCACGCAACAAATCGCTTATATCTTCACAAGCTACTCGGCAAGACGGCATACGAGCTTCTCACTGGTAACAAACCCCAAGTTGGATACTTTCGAGTATTCGGCTCAAAGTGCTACATTCTTGATAAGCATCGTCGTTCAAAGTTTGCTCCTAAATCTCATGAAGGTTTTCTACTTGGTTATGGCTCAAACTCTCACACTTACCGTGTCTACAACAATTTCACCCGAAAAGGTTGAAGAGACGGTAGATGTGAAGTTTGATGAATCTAATGGCTCGCAAGTAGAGCAATTGCCAATTGATGTAGGAGACAAAGACCCTTCAGAAGCAATTCAAGACTTGTCCATGGCAAAATTCGTCCAACGGAGGTGAAGGAGAGTACTTCATCCGTCCAAGTGGAAGCTTCTACTTCACGACAAGGTGAACCAAGAATCGACACGGAAGCATCCACAAGTGGGACACACCAAGATGAAGAAAACGAGGAAATACATCAAGACGAACATCAACAACCTCCTTCTCCACCATGACAAGAGAACGACGAACGTCAACAATGAAGAAGGCCAACAAGAAGAACAAGATGAAGAAGATGTTCAACGAAGACCCAAGCAAAAGCTCTCACGAGTTCGAGCAAGAATTGCCAAAGATCATCCGTCGACAAATCCTCAATGATATACAAACCGGGAGAATCACTCGCTCAAAAACTCGTTTAGCTAACTTTTGTGAAAACTATTCATTCATCTCTAGCATTGAACCTATGAAGGTTGAAGAAGCATTGGAAGATCCGGATTGGATAAACGCTATGCATGAAGAGCTACATAATTTTGAGAGAAACCAAGTTTGGACATTGGTTGAGAAGCCCGACAACAACCACAACATCATTGGTACCAAATGGGTGTTTCGCAACAAGCAAGATGAAGATGGACAAGTGGTTCGCAACAAAGCACGTCTCGTCGCCCAAGGGTACACACAAGTCGAAGGTATGGACTATGGTGAGACATATGCTCCCGTTGCTAGACTTGAGTCCATTCGCATCTTACTTGCCTATGCTAATCACCATAATATCACCTTGTACCAAATGGACATTAAAAGTGCTTTTCTAAATGGTGAAATAGAGGAGAAGTTTATGTCAAACAACCTCCCGGCTTTATCAATCCTAAGAAACCAAATCATGTTTACAAACTTCACAAAGCTCTTTATGGTCTTAAACAAGCTCCTAGAGCATGGTATAAATGCTTGACCAAGTTCCTTACTACAAGTGGGTTTTGAAATTGGTAAAATTGATTCTACTCTTTTTACTAAAAGGGTTAATGAGAACTATTTGTATGCCAAATTTATGTTGATGATATCATATTTGGTCAACTAACCCTCTCTTAGTGAAAAGTTTGGAAAGCTAATGTCAGAGAAGTTTGAGATGTCTATGATGAGTGAACTCAAATTCTTTCTCGGTTGCAAATCAAGCAAACTAAGGAAGGTACATTTGTCTCTCAAACAAAGTACACCAAGGACTTATTCAAGAAGTTCAATATGCAAGAATGCAAAGGTATGTCTACACCCATGCCTACTAGTGGACATAATGATTTGACCAAAGATGGTGAACCGGTTGATCAAAAGGTTTATCGCTCTATGATTGGTTCATTGTTATACCTATGTGCTTCATGTCCCGATATTATGCTAAGTGTGTGCATGTGTGCACGATATCAAGCTGCTCCTAAAGATTGTCATCTTAAGGCTGTGAAAAGGATAGTGAGATATTTAATCCATACACCAAATTTTGGCATTTGGTATCCTAAGAGGTCTTCTTTTGATCTTGTTGGCTATTCCGACTCGGATTATGCCGGAGACAAGGTTGATAGAAAGTCCACTTCGGGTACTTGTCAATTTCTTGGTAGATCTCTTGTGTCTTGGTCTTCCAAGAAACAAAACTCGGTATCCTTATCCACCGCCGAAGCGGAATACATTGCCGCTGGTTCATGTTGTGCTCAATTACTTTGGATGACCCAAACTCTTAAAGATTATGGGATTTATGTGAAACATGTTCCACTGCTTTGTGACAATGAAAGTGCTATCAAAATTGGTCATAATCCTGTACAACATTCTCGAACTAAGCATATTGAAGTTCGTCATCATTTCATTCGAGATCATGTTGCTAAGGGTGACATCAATCTTAAGCATGTTCGCACCGATAAGCAATTAGCGGATATATTCACTAAACCACTTGATGAGAAAGTGTTTTGCAGGTTGAGAGGAGAATTGAACATCATTGATGCTTCGAACTTGGAGTAGAAACTCCATTGGATACATGCAAGACATGAGCTTATGACTAATCCATGATATATCTCTTATGATAACTATCTTATGTCTTGGATATATTTGCACCTTGCATGTTGTCTAACCCATGTAGGTGCTTGGTTGAATCCTAATTCCATGAGATTGCGACTCACTCACATCTTGAGCAATCTCTACATCACCAAGACTCTACACAATAGTGGTTGAAGACAAGGAAGCACAAAACCATCAAACATATCCTTTGACAAATTCTATGTTAAGCTTCATGATTGTCATTTTTGGATACACAAGTGCTCTTCCTTGCAAGAACTAACCCATGTAGGTAGATGAACTCAAACTCCAAGTGGTGCTCCCAACTCTTGATGACTACATCAACCTTGAGCACCCACACAAGTTCAACTACATGAGCAAGAACCACACCACCACCCAAGGTATGTTATTCCATCTTAGAGAAGCTTTACTCCAAGACATGAGTCAAAGCAACTCAACAAGATGTGAATACATCAAGATGCTTAACGAAAAATGGTAACCCCATTTTGAGCTTAAACGATGAGTATGACCTATGTCAAGTGTTCTCACTTGACTCCTAAGTCAATATACTCTAACATAGGTGACTATGTCACCGCCCAACTTCTAGATGAAGCTCTCTTGTGTTCTTTTCTGTGTTATTGCATTTGTCTCATGCATGTTTATTTTCTCTCTCCTTTTTCAAAAACAAAAAAAAACTTCATCTAGATTTCAGTCTCTTTTTCTTTGTTTTCGTTCTGCATTTTCTGCATAATTCTTGCATCCTCAGAAATTCATTGCAAATCTTTGTGAGATCCTACATGTCTAGTGAGCTGAGGTGACAAGTGTTTTTCTCTGTGTAAACTCGGTTTCACCGACTTGCAATTTTTCGGTCCAACCGAATCTTTTCGGTACCAACGAAATGTGCCACTCGGTGCCACCGAACTTTGCAATCAGAAAAACAGTTTGCCACTTGTTCTATATTTCTTCTGATCCAGCTCCACTCCAATGAATCTTGTCCTCTACAAGCATCACAACTTTATCCTTGCTTTGTGCTGAATCTCAAGGACCAAACCTATTCGACGGATTCCAGGAAAAACCTTCTTGGAAATTGATGTCAAAGGGGGAGAAAGAGATCACATCAAAGCTCAAGGGGGAGAGAAAGTCTCAAGGATCCCAGATGTTATTAAGGGGGAGAGAGAGATTTCCAGGGAGGAAAATACTCAAGGATCCCAGATGCTTGATGTTCAAGAGGAGAGATGTCACATGTCTTTTTTGGGGAAAGACATGTATTTGCATTAAGTTCTATCATGATCTTTCAGCTCTGATTTTCTGTTCCCTATCTTCTCCCAATATCCCATGTAAGATTCAGGGGGAGCAAGACACCTAAGGGAAAGAAATCAGTCAAATTCATTGCATATCTTTATTCTTGGGGACATGTTGAATTCAATGTGGTACCTTGTACTCACTCTCTACATGTCATCCCAGTCTTGGTATTCTTGTGGTTTCTTTTGTTTGCTTTGGCTAGTGGATGTACCTGTGTTATCTAACCTTGTTTGTGCAGGTTCATTCCATCCTAAGCCAACTCAAGACCACAAGGTAAGTATATGCATCAAAATCATGAGTATGAGGAGTTCTTGCTTATGTACATACTGTTTGCAAGAAGGACTCATGAGCATGAAGGTATTTTCCTTGATAATCTTTTGCTTCTGATGCATATGGCCAAGATGCATGTAACACATTGCCTACTCTGTCATGGTTATGATCTCACATGTCTCTATATTTCATATTTACATGAGTGCATACATGTAGGGGGAGCCTATGCTTGTTACATGTCCTTCCAAAGCTTTACTTGCTGTTCTTTATATCTTTATCTAAAGCTTTGATGTATGTTGCCATCAATTACCAAAAAGGGGGAGATTGAAAGCACAAGTGCTCCCTAGGTGGTTTTGATAATTGATGACAACATATCTCTTGTTGGACTAACATTTCTATCTAGCATGTTTCAGATAAGTTCAACAATGGAGTGGCATGGACTAAAGGTTGTGGGAACTCCTTCAAGATGCTAAGGACAAAGGATTGGCTAAAGCTTAAGCTCAAGGACTCTTCATTTTACACTTTTAGTGATCCAAGATCACATTGAGTCCATAGGAAAAGCCAATACTATCAAGGAGGGATGAGGTGTTGATAATGAGCCTCTTGCTCAAAGTGCTTAATGATATGCTCCAAAATCCTCAGCTACTTTCCCACTTCCATATATGACCTAACCCTAAAGCAAAACTCGGTCCTATCGATTGTTCCTATCCGGCGCCACCGAGTTTCACTTGTCATAGCCACTGCCAGAAACCCTAATCAGTTCGGTCTCACCGATGGGATCTCGGTCTCACCGAGATGGGCTTTGCAAACTCTTGTTACCTTGCAATATTCTGGTCCACCGAGATATGCAATCGGTCCCACCGAGTTTGCTTGGCCAAAATCTCTGTTTCACTTATTACCCAAATCGGTCCCACCGAGTTTGAGTAATCGGTCAAACCGAGTTTTGGATTACCCTAACCCTAGCACATCGGTTCCCACGAGTTGATCCAGGTCGGTCCCACGAAATCTCTAACGGTCACTAGGTTTACCTTTTCGGTCCGACGAGTTTGTTGATTCGGTCCCACCGAGATTGGAAAACTGTGTGTAACGGTTGGATTTTTGTGTGGAGGCTATATATATACCCTCCACCTCCTCTTCATTTCGTAGAGAGAGCCATCAGACTAAGCCTACACTTTCCAGCATCCTATTTCTGAGAGAAGAACTACCTACTCATGTGTTGAGGCCAAGATATTCCATTCCTACCATATGAATCTTGATCTCTAGCCTTCCCCAAGTTGCTTTCCACTCAAATCTTCTTTCCACCAGATCCAAATCCTATGAGAGAGAGTTGAGTGTTGGGGAGACTATCATTTGAAGCACAAGAGCAAGGAGTTCATTACCTACACACCATTTGTTACTTCTTGGAGAGTGGTGTCTCCTAGATTGGCTAGGTGTCACTTGGGAGCCTCCGACAAGATTGTGGAGTTGAACCAAGGAGTTTTAAGGGCAAGGAGATCGCCTACTTCGTGAAGATCTAACCGCTAGTGAGGCAAGTCCTGTGTGGGCGATGGCCATGGTGGGATAGACAAGGTTGCTTCTTCGTGGACCCTTGTGGGTGGTTGCTCTTCGTGGACCCTTGTGGGTGGAGCCCTCCGTGCAACCGTTACCCTTCCCTTTGTGGACTCGCGCAACCGTTACCCTTTGTGGGTTGAAGTCTCCATCAACGTGGATGTAGGATAGCACCACCTATCCGAACCACGGGAAAAACATCCGTGTCTCCAATTGCGTTTGAATTCTCCAAACCCTTCCCTTTACATTCTTGCAAGTTGCATGCTTTACATTCCGCTGCTCATATACTCTTTGCATGCTTGCTTGATATGTATTGTGTGTGTTGAAATTGTGCCTAAACTCCACTTAAACCGAAAAAGCTTAAAAATTGCAACTTTAGCACTAAGTGTCTAATCACCCCCCTCTAGACACATCTACTTCTAGATCCTACAGCTGTATGATCGAGCCCGTGTAGGCCCCACCACGAAAACTTCGGATGAAATCTCTATCATATGTTTGTTCCTGCTTATTCTGCAAGCCAATCCTTTGTTTTGTTTTGATTGTGGTATTCGAGTTGCTTCGAAGTCAAGTGTTGATTCCATACTTTGCCTAACCGGTGTTCTCATACTCCTATGTGAATACCAATCTTTCATGATAATCGAGATTGTCATACCAATCCTTTTTTAACCGGTGAGTTTCTCTTCAAGTGGATCCGAACATTCCTACATCCGCAAGATCAAGTATCAGTTCTTCTCAACGGTGTTTGTTTCATCCGTCTCCAAGTTGCCTTTGTTTTTCCCACCCTCCCAACCCTTTTTCTTCAAGGACTCGGATTCCTTAATAAAGTACCCTTTTATTCATGTGAAGTCTCTCCATTTTTTTCCTTCAATGTTCTTATCCGGTGATTCTCATGAAGATTCTAACGGAACCTCAAGTTCATCATTATTCATTCTCTTTCTTTCTCTGGTGGAACTAATTCAAGCTTTGGTGTTGATCATATCCTTTTCCTCGTTTCAAATGTCTCTTCCATGCCGGTGCACCTTATTATCATTCCACTTCTCGATATTCAATTGTTCCGGAGTGCTGAAGATATCTCGAGGTTGTTATCTCATTCAAGCCATTTAATTCAACGGTGGAATCTCTCTTTTCAAAGCATCTTTCAACGGTGTTTCTTTTGAGTGGGCCCTAACCCACAGGTCTTTTCCCAGGATCTTACCTGACTCTTCTTATTTTTCCCGGAGCTATCCTAAATTCTTTTGAATGTATGACGTAAGTATGATTTGTCATCAGTCATATGTCTTTCTCTAAGATCTCTCAATTCTTTTCATCGTTGGTTCAACCTTTCCAATTTTAATTCCGGAGTGCCTCAACAATTCTCGTGGTGTTCTCGTCATCATTCTCAACATTTGAAGACCGAAGAAGAGTTTTCCTCCATATCTTATCCGTTCTCTCAAGGATCCATGGCTCTAGCTTCGTGTCATCCTCTCATATTGCTTTCGATTGTGAGATATTCTTTTCACCCATCCGGAGCAATCCAGGACTCTTTTCAGTTTGATTCTCCGAAGACTATCATTACGGGATTATTCATTCCAGCTTTCAGCTATTGTTCTCCAAATCTTACCGGTGCATCATTCAAATTTCTCTAATCAGCCCGGGATCTCTTCGTTCTCTTGTATCTAAATTTTCCCAAGTATCTTTGTTCGTTTTCAAATTCTTACCGGTGATTCATCTCTTTTCTTCGTTCATTCTCAATTCTTACGGTGGTTTGTTCAAGATTTCTCCTCCTCCTTATCATATTTATTTATTCGTTGTTTCAATCCTACCGGCGGTTCGTTGAAGACCTTTCCAAGTTGCGCAATATCTATCTTAACCTTTCTACGAGAATAAGTAGTATGCCAAATCCATTGTTTGTCATCAATTTAATTGGTGAAGGATAAGCATAATGTAATTCTTATTCTTGTTTCATCAAGTGAATTCAATTCCTTATTCCGGAGGTTCATCAAAATTCTTGATTTCAATTGTTCATCTTTCCTATCCGGAGTTCCAAGCTCTAATTATCACGGAGATCCATCTAAATCATTACAAGGTTTTCACCTTGTGTTTTCAACTTCTCTTTCTTTTCGTTATCCTTTTGTTACCGGAGTTTCCTCATTTAGCCTCTACATGTTGGTTCATCAAGTATTTAATTCCTTCTCGTAGTGTTCATCGAGATTCTTTTCAAAGGAGCTCAAGTTTTCTCATCTTGCAATCGGGAGTGCAATTCTTTAATTTATCTTTTGAGATGGTGTTTTGTCACTCTTGACAATTTCCCTTCGTGTTTCACGATTCACAAGTTGTCCGGGAATGACATATGTTAAACCATCTTTTTCATTTCGTTCATGAGATCCTTTGCAATCCATCAATCTCTTCATTGGAGTTATCTTGGGTCATATTTCACCTAAATCCTTCCATTGGGAATGTTGCTCTTTGGTGATTATCTATGATCCAAGTTTTATCCTTATCACCTCGTGGAAGAAGATTTCTATTTTTTCTATTCTCTCTTCGGAGGCGTTGTGATGTGCTCTTTTCTCTCATCATCTTCGGATGGTGTTCTTTTCGTGCTTTACCCATTTAACCGGTAGTTGTGCCCTTTGCTTCAAGTCCTTTTCATCCTATCAAGTCTTGCATCTCTTTTCAACGGAGTGCTATACGATTTGTTCTTCCTTGTTCCTCTTTTCTAACGGAGTGTTTTCAACTTCGTTCATCTCCGTTGTATTTCTTTCTTTCAATTTGTTCAACTCTCAAGGTTCTTTGGCTTCACTCGTTTGTCAAAGAAGCAACTTAGCCTTACCTCTTTCTCTTTCCTCTTCCATTTTCTCTCCGGTGCCATCTTAGATCTCGGACGAGATCCTCTCGTAGTGGTGGAGTGTTGTAACGCCCCCAAGACTGGAGCTTCAGATGCTTCAGGTTTCGAGATTTCGTTGTTGATTTGTTTGGTTCGGTTGCATTCATCTCTGCATCATGTGCATTGCATCATGTCATCAATGCAACATTTTAAGCTCAACTAAATAAATTGCATGGATCTCGGTCCATTTAAACCGAGGGAATTCACATGGTGATTCTCTTTATATAACATATACTCCCGATATTAGGGAGCTATTATAAATATTTCCACTCTTTTGGAATTCACCTTAACACACTTGCAAAATCCCAATGCTTTAGTCATCACGTCTCTTGGCCTTTAACTTTGCCCATAAATTCTTTCGTCATTTTCCGGAGCTCCACCAAAAATCGGAACATTTTTGGACACCTCTAATTCCTAGCCCTTGTTCAAACCATTTGAATTAAATTCAAATGACTTTGAATTAAATCCTTGCAATCATGCCTCTCATATTTTTCTTGGAACCAGCGCATTTTTGCGAGTCCGGGAATATTATTTGCGTGCGCTAATTCTTTCCCAAACCCCCTCCATCTTTCTTTTCTTCTCCAATTTTGTTTTATGCTTAGAAATAAAGTTAAAGAGAGAGAGAGCAGAGAGCCCAACTGGGCCTCCCTAGGCCCACTCTCGCCGCCAGCCCACCTAGGCGCAGCGAGGCCAGCAGACCTCCCGCCGCTGGCCCATAGGCCCAGCCGACCCCCACCAATTCTAACCTAGCCCGATCCCCCTCGGTCCTCTTTTTCCCTTCGTCCACCTCCTCGCGCCGCCAGGAGTCCCCGCAGCCCGATCCCCATCTCTCGCTCTCTCCCTCTCCCATCGATCCCTCCTGCGCCGCCTCCACGCACATCGCTAGGGGACGAGGACTCCTCGTGCCTCGACCCGATCCCTCCTCAACGCCGGCCCGCCGACGAGCGCTGTCCCATGCCTGTGCCTCCCTCTTCCGCGAGGCCGCCGTCTCCGCACACGCCCGATCCCGCGCGCCCCTCCTCGTTGCCATGGCCTTCCTCCTGCTTCTCCTCCGCGCGCCATGGCCGCCTCCCGCTTCCTCTGCCGAGTCCTACCTCGTTCCCGTGCCCGCATCCTTCGTCCTCCACGGCCAGCAGGAGCCCCCGCACTGCTCGTCCCAATCGATTTGGCCAGAGCTCGCCGGAGCCCCAGAACGAGTCGTCGCCGGACGTCCTCCTTGGCTCCACCCTGCCGGCTCACGGCGCCGCCGACCTCACTTCAGTTATGCATCGTCCTCTAACCGCCTCCCCGCCAGGGTCCCTCGCAGGCTCCTCTCGCGCCTTGCCTTCCCGCTGGACCCTGCTCGGGCGCGCGCTGCATGTGGCCAGGAGCTCCAGCCTGACCTCCGCCCGTGACAGCTTGCTGCTCCCGCGACTCGAGCTGTTGCTCCGTGCTTCATCATCTACCATCGCCTCATTGACATGGCCATCTCCGAGTCCTCCCAGGACACGTGGAGTCTTATACAAGAAAACCAAGTTCAAAGACTGTCGTGGCCGTGATCTCGCCCAGTACCACTACGGATTCATCAAGACCGCAAGTACCCTTTTGATCGCCAGGACTGAGACCCTAGTTCGACCACATGTTGCTGCCCCGTGTAGTCCGCCAAGTACCTCGACGTCGATGCCGAAAACGGTCACCGAACCGGGAAACGCCAAGTACTAGGTCAACGAGGACCGCCAAGTTCGTCTTCCGCCTGTCTGCAAATCGCCAAGTTCCACGACGAAATGAGAACAACTACCGTCGCCGAAGGCCGTCGAGTGAACGTCTACCCACGTCATGTATTTGACCAAGTTCGATGACGACCTCCGAAGAACTCGGATTCGCCAAGTTTTCACTACCATCACCGTGGATCCGACAAGATCGCGAGTACGACTACTTCCTACGACGACCTTGTACCACCACCGTCGCGAGAACGCCTACTTCCTCTACGAACCCGAACCGCTCCGAGAATGCACCTGGAAGGTATAACCGCCGAGACGATGACCCGTGGACGAAAGCATGTGTTGTATGAGATGCATGTTTAGTTGTTGTTTTCGCCCGTGAACGTTAGTGGTTCCTCCTCGTTGCCATGTCCGTCGTTGACTCGTGGGAACCCGGTAACCGGGATCACCCCACCATCTTTTGCACGCTCCCGCCACACTTTCTTTTGCACCGACGTTCTCAATGAGTTGTCAGGAACCGGAACGTTGTAGTGGCACCGTTTCGTTATCGTCGCCGTGGCACCCCTTTCTTTCTACTACGGTGACAAATGCTTCATAATGCTCTTGTCAACTTTTAATAAAAATTGCATAAACTTGTTCATGTCATCGCATCATGATAACAACAATTAAAATGTTTAAATTGTTGTTGCAATAAATTACTAATGCATATGGGGATTTACCGGATTTGTTGTTTGTTATATCGGGCCCCATTTAAATTGTTT
>NC_053027.1:165458991-165484915 GCF_003073215.2 Triticum urartu | reverse complement strand
GGATGTGTGATGAGGTGCCTTGGTGTAGGTGTTTGTTTGTTTCACTGGATAATGTTTGTAAATTAAAACTTAAAATGTGAACAAAATCTAATAGCACGACCAATACCCAGTAAAGTAGTCATATTTGTAAAGCCAAGACCCTCTACTTAGCTCACTCATTATTTTCCAGTTTAGGGATATTGGAGAGAACTTCACAACACCGACATTCTATGCAAAAATATGATTGTATGCATTATGTGCAAAATACATCCTATGGACACGTGGACCATCAATGCTTGAAGTCCTATATGTTCCTAAGTGGCGCATAAACTTTTGACACAGAATCGCCTCTTAATTGGTCACATCACATTCCCTGCGAGCAGAGCATATTTTGATCCGAGAACTATGAATATAACCTTTGGACTTTGGATGTTCTTTTGACAACTCTATTACTAATATGAGCTCAAAGATCTACTACCGTAGAATACATATGCAATCTTACGCATTTGCTTGTATGGACATAAAATTTTCCAAAACAATTTCTTCTTCTTTCAGTAACTTAGACTTATCGGAGTACATATGAGCATCATGATCAATTATGTTTGCCACATTTTGTATGCACTAGCAAGCTAGTTTATAGACTTTAGTAATGGAAAATTTTGTTTCTTGTTGATGTCAGCTTGATGGAATGGCGTCTGATCCCAATCTAACTTTCATTGTTGATCCAAGACGTAACCGGGAAGACCCGGGCCTACAAATAGAAGAAGAAGATGAAGGCGGCGATGGACTACCGGGGTCTAGCAATCGTCCGCCGGGATGGATTAGCTACCGCCGCCGACCCCGGAAGGGCATCCCTGAACGGGCACCCTTCTACTGATCTTGGTTGTTTTTCGTTGATTGTCACCAATCTAGACATGGTTTTGCTTCTGCATAATGAAAATTTTCATTAGAGAGTTATTTATCTTTTACCTCTCATGGAGACCGGTGAAGACTGATAATCCAAATTGTTCAATATAATGGTGAGGTAGCTGCCTCAAAGATACATTATGCATGTTGTAATGCAATTGTTTGGTGCTTATTTAAAGTGTTATGTGTGCTCTATTTTCAATGTCTTGGTACACTTATTTTATTGTGGATGCTATAATATTGTGTTTGACATGTTTTTAGGTAACAAAATTCACATAAATATTTTTTCTTGTCTTTCTTCAAAGAAAATTTGAGCTCCCTTTACCCTTCAAATCAGAATAGTCCCGTGGCATTGCTCCCTTCCCCTTCGCCCGCCATCCAATTTGTATGAATAAATGCTTTATATATGCAAAAAAACTTAAACTAACTATGTAGGTTGTGGTGTAATTTGACATGGGTTTTCTGTTCAAAAATGTGGTCATTTACAATGGTTCAAAAAAGTAACATATTTGATTTTGCATAGATTCTAAATAGTTACATTTTTCTACCAAAATCTAAATTGAAATACTTTTGGCTGTAACTTACATGTAGGATTTAGTTTTGGAAATATGTAGAATATTTTGCAAATTCGGGCTTTCCAGAAACCACCAGTGGTATTGAATTGTCCCAAGATGTGATAGTTGATATGACAAAGTGAACTAAAAAAGTTGCAGAGAAAATTAATGAAAATCATGAGGGGAATTCCGAAGGAGGTCTCTTCTTCTAGCACATATAGCTTTTGGTTGGTTACGAGTGATGTCAAGATGGTGTGTATGATAAGTTGCATGAATAAAGGTTCATTGTCTAGACATGGTTTTACTTTTTGTGGTTTATATGGCATAGGTGGTACCTCGGTCTATTGGATGCAGAAAAAAAATTATTCTACAACATGCTCAGATGCCACTCTTATAATAATCAATGGAAAATAAGCATGCAAAGAAGATATTTGTAATTGTGGAGCACGAGCATCTTGGAGGACATTCCCACCAAATATTCATTAAGAGAGGAAACGTGAAACGGCTTGCAAGCTATAATCCTGGAATGCTAAGGGTGGCAGTTGTGACGGTAATCATGGAGTGTGCAACGGAATTGATGGTGGTCGAGATGACTAAGCTGCCAATGAGGCTCGGGAAGGGTGCGGCAAAATTCACGTCGATACCCGATGAGAATGACACAACAGTCACACTGCAAAACTAGGTTGTGTTGCCGGAGAGGATGGTTGTGGAGTCCATGGCCCTAGTCACATCCTTCCATACTTTACGCTTGACTCTCCCACTCCCGCCCCAACCCAATTCACTTTAGACCTTAGAGATAGGAAAACTAAATAACTGTTAATCCTCCAAACCCATCTGAGGAATAGTTCATCAATGAAGGATCCAACTATACCTGGATCCAAAAATGTTTAACTAGTATGTAATAATTAATTGATGTCTACATATATCCCAGACAGAATAGTGTTGGATCAAAAAAATCCTTATGGTGTTTTTGTCATAAACACTTATATGAAAAAGGCAGAGCAGGACTTCTGTAACATCCCAAATTTTCAATTTGGAATGTTATACATTAGATCA
The DNA here is from genome assembly GCF_003073215.2 of Triticum urartu. Lineage (NCBI taxonomy): Eukaryota > Viridiplantae > Streptophyta > Magnoliopsida > Poales > Poaceae > Triticum > Triticum urartu. The sequence goes on along the minus strand of NC_053027.1, from coordinate 165,482,420 downwards.
TCACTGCATATCATATTTTATTTGCTTTTGGTTTGATCCTAGAAATTCTACGCAACTCAAGGACCCTCGGAGAGAGTTGGGGATTTCGTTATTTTCATATTTGAGTTTTCTCAAATATTGAAAATAGGATCATTTGATTTTATTTATTTTATCTTCAATTATTTCTATTATAAAAATATGAGAAAGGGAATAAAATGACTTTCCCAAAATAAAGAAATATTGAGGATTTAATAATAAAATCAAATAAGATTTTATTTCGGAGTTTTCTCGCTATTTTATTTGAACTTAGGAAAAATGCGCGTTTTTCAAAATTGCATTTAGGCCCCAAGTAAATGTTCATCTAGACCGGCTTGATTTTAGAAGTCGGGGAAAATTTATTTCAGGATTTTTGGAGTCCGTTTAGTATTTCTTTTATTTGTTCTTCTGCGTGTAATTATTTAAAAAAAACGCAAATCGACTTTGGGCCGTGTTCGGCCAGGACTCTATCCGGCCGGGCCTTTATAAGGCGCCGCCCAAGCCCATTAGCCCCAAGCCGCGCCGCAACCCTAACTCTAGCCCGAGCCGCCGCCCCGCCGCAGCCGCCGGACGCCGCGTGCCGCTGCCGGACCCCGCCACCGCCGCCCGCCGACCCCGCCGCCGCCTCGCCGAAGGTTGACCCCGCCTCGCCGGCAGTTTTCTTCGAGAAACCGTTCGGTTTTCTGCCGGTTTTCTGTTCGGTTTATTTTTTATCCGTTTTTTAGATCGGTTTTTTTTCGGTTTAGTTTATTTAGCAAGCGTTCGCTCGTTTGTTCGTTTTAACGAATGCGTGCACCGTTTAGTTACAGAAAACAAATGTTCATTCGTTAATCTGTTTGTCGTTTTTCTTTTTCTCGGATTTTCCGCGATAATTTCTGATCGCGATTCCTGATCCAATTTTCGTTCTAGTATAACTTTTCGCTCGTTTATCGGAATCAGGTGATTCAAGCGCCTAGAGTTTCGTCTCGAAACCCTCTCTCCTTTTAACCAACTGAAACAAGTTTTTGCTTCTGTAAAATTTGACCTAGATCCAGATTAGTAAAGGAAATTTGTTTCTTTCGTTGTTTGACTTTCGTTGCTTCGTTCGATTTGATTCTTTTTGCAAACCGGAGTTCTTAAGTTGAACTTTCTGGTTAGTTCTCTTATTTGAGTTTTACCTGTGAATTAGTTGAGTACTTATTGTATGCTTGTTTATTTGCGATAGGGTATCCGGAGTGCGCCGCTTGCTACTTTGAATCTCTAGGTTTCGCGGATCATCAGCAAGGCAAGTAACACTTTGATCATACCTCTTTACTACTCAGTTTTATTGCATTAGATCAATCCTCAAGCATTGCATGATTAGGATCTAATTAAATTGTGGGTTTTGGGAAGTAGATGAGGTAGTACCTATTACATGTTTTATTATCAAACCTTTGGGGAGTTACTTCTACGTTTGCTTATACTGCCATGCTATGCTAGTAGACGTGGATTGGGTGAGTGTATCCATGACAGATGTGAGATTGTTAAATTAATGGTTTATTTAAGGTGGCAACTTAAACACACATCTGGGTGGATTGAGGCACCTGGGTATTCCAGCGATTGCCTGTTTTTCTTTATGGACCGCCACCCAGGCTCAACGGGATCATGAGATTATTCATACTAGAAACTTCCGTGTGCAGCCACAAGCTACTATGGGCTGTAGCATAGTTGACTAAGTCGTGCGAACTCTTACAGTGGTAGACTAGCAGATGTAGGGGAAAGTAGGTGTAACGGTCTACCCGATCATAAGGTCCTAGCGCTTCTGAAAAACTATGTCTCAGTCATCCGTTTCTCAAACACCATCTAGTGCGAGAATCCCAACAGAGGAGATCGAGTCTTGTGGGGAAAAGTGTGCAAACCTTTGTAGAGTGTATAAACTAATCATGGTTAGCCGTGTCCCCGATTATGGACAACTTGAGTATCTAGTACTTGGATTATGATGTGAATCTCATCATGTGACTTTAATTAATTTGTTGGGTTTTAAATGATGATGCTTAATTGGGATTGAGAGGGTGTCTACACTCTCAATGTTTAACAACTACCATGATAGTTAAATAAAATTTATTCCTTTTGCAGTAGGGAAAAATTGGCTTTACGCAAAACTGTAACCATAGAGCTTTCCACCAGCCAAATATGCATGTAGTATAGCTTTATTCTTCCATAACTCTCTATGGACTTTGCCAGCATATTCCATGTGCTGACTCGTTTTCGGGCTGCAACGTTCATGTTGCAGACTTTTCAGACGAGGAGTAAGGTGCCTTTAGGTCGTGGTTCTATACTCAGTGATGTCGTTGGAGTTGATGGACTCACTTATCTTCCAAGCCTTCTATTGTTATCGTTATTAGATGGCCTTAAGCCATATTTATTGTAATAAGTTCTCTTTTGAGACAGTCGATGTAATAAGTGTGTGATTGCTACTCTATTATAAATCCTTCAAGTACTGTGTGTGTCAGCATTACTGATCCAGGGATGACACTGAAGCACAGAGATCAGACTGGTTGAGGTCTGGTCGCTACAAGATGATATCAGAGCACACGCTAACTGTAGGACACGACCACTAAGCTAAAGCCCTAGATCACTACTCACTCTTCTCATTTCTGACTCCTCATCTTTTCTACTCTTTTAGGATGGCGCATGCAAGGAACAAGTTTACACAACCGGATGAAGATACACCCTTTGGACGTCACTTGAAGGAAGTCACTAGATACCTGAACATGGGAGTACCAAGCTTCACCGGAACCTACAATGACACTTTACCTGAAGAGGAGCGCTGGCTGATTCAAGTTCAAGTTCCAGGAAGGACGTTCATGCCAGTCACTGAGCCCATAGAGTTTTCCTTTGATGCACCAACCTGGAGTCTAGGAAAGAGCATGGCAGCTCACATCGCCATGGGACGTATTGGAGAAGTTTACCGCAATGATCTCAAGGATACTATCTACCAGATTTGTGGGCGTCGAGATGACCACTGGGAGATGATCAGCACCAAGAAGGATAGATCAATCGCAGCTTTTATCCAGGAGTTAAACTAGCACATACGACTTCAGGAGAACCAGATGTGTGCAGACATGATAGATCTGAAGAAGGCGAGGACAAAAATCACGGAACTGGAGGAAGAACTCAAGGCTACACGTGAAGATTATGAGGAGGAAATCGTCGTACTATTGGAGGAGAATGACGACCTGATCAAGAAGATCAGAATATTCATGGGAGACCCTACACCAGTAGAAGTAGATGAAGAACCCAAGGAGATTCGCCCGGAAGACTACATCATCATCGACGACACCGACTCGGACCCAGACGATAGCGATGATGACTATGTTGATGAAGCTGGAGCAGATATCATGGAGTCTGCAACTGAAGAATATTTCTAGTAGACGACCCCATCAGTAGTAGTATTCCACCATGTAAATATAGTAGTACGAGCACTTTTGCGATAGTTAGACCGATTGTATGCCCTTGTTTGATTGAATGAAGTGATTTGTTTGCTTTTGCCTCATGTGCATATGGGTAGTGTTTTCTCTCTAGACCCCTCACTATTCTTAAATCTCATCTTTTCTAAACCCATCAGATGCCTCCGAGACGTGACCCTGGATTTACCTTCCCATTGGAGCTCAGCCAGTTGATCCAGCAGCAGAATACATTGATGCAGTTACTAGTCCAGAATCAGAATCAGTGGAACAACAACAACAACAACCCACCACCGCCACCACCAGTTGATTACTTAACCCATTTTCTTAGGCTGAATCCGTCGGTGTTCTCTAGTAGCATCGAGCCTATAGTAGCAGATGATTGGCTCCGCAAGACAGCAAGGGAGTTGACCACGGCAGGATGCACAAATGCGGAAAAGGTGAAATTTGCCGCACATCAGCTTGAAGGACCCGCAGCATCATGGTGGGAGAATTTCATAGCCACTTACCCTATCAACACTGTCACGTGGGACCAGTTTCAGCAGGATTTCCGTACTGCCCGTGTTTCAGTAGGAGATATGGCCATGAAGAAGCATGAGTTTCGCAACTTGCACCAAGGAGGACAGACAGTTGGCCAATATGTGGATGACTTTAGTAAGTTAGCACGTTATGCCCCGGATGACGTTGCTACAGATGCAGCTAAGCAGGAGAAGTTTCTGGAAGGACTAAATGATGAGTTGAGCATGCAGTTGATGGTAGCAAGTTTCAAAAACTACCAGGAGTTGGTAGATCATGCTCTTATGATTGAAGGGAAGCAGCAACAGATTGAGAACCGCAAGAGGAAGTATGGACAAGGGAAGTATAATTCTGGAGCTCAGCAGAAGCCGCGTTTTACCCCTAAACCAGGAGGACCTTTTCAGCATACTCATGGGGGAGGAAGCTCGCACAATCATAATGGCCCCAAGAATGGTAATGGGAATGTAGGAAGCAACGGCCAGAACCGTACCAACCCATCAACACCAGCCAAGAGAGACTTGAGCCAAGTCACTTGCTTTAAGTGTGAGAAGACTGGACATTACGCCAATGAATGTCCTGAATCCCAGAATGGAAATGGTAACAGAAGCTCTAGGAAGAAGACGAACCCTTTCAATAGGGGATAGGTGAACCACGTTAATGTGGAGGAGGTTGAAGCTCAGCCAGATGCAGTAATAGGTAAGTTTTTGGTTAAGTCACTTACTGCAATCGTTCTTTTTGATACTGGTTCATCGCATTCATACATCTCACGGGGATTTGTGGATAAGTATAACCTGCCCACTAAGGTTCTTAGAACACCTATGCTAGTAAGCTCACCGGGAGCGGAGTATATGGCCAGCCGAGGATGTTTTCATGTGCCATTGAGTATAGGTAGGCATGTGGTTCCCTCGGATTTGATCATTTTGGAATCGCAAGGTTTGGATGTAATTCTGGGTATGGATTGGCTGTCGATGAATGGAGGAAACATCGATTGCGCCAGTAAGTCGATTTTGCTTACCACCCCAGAAGGAAGAAGGATCAAGTATGTATCCCGGCATGTGCCTAAGAGGACTCAAGTAAATTCCCCAACCGGAGTTGTACAGGAGGAAGTACCGGTGGTAAAGGATTTTCCGGATGTATTTCCAGAAGAGTTACCAGGCAGGCCACTGGATAGAGACATTGAGTTTTTCATTGAGCTTTTGCCACGCACAGGGCCAATATCTAAGAGACCATACAAGATGCCCGCAAAAGATTTGGAGGAGATTAAGAAGCAGATTAAAGAGTTACTGGATAAAGGTTATATTCGCCCAAGTTCTTCACCTTGGGGATCGCCAATACTTCTAGTGGAGAAAAAGGATGGATCGTTAAGGATGGTTGTTGATTATCGAGGATTAAATGAAGTAACGATCAAGAACAAGTACCCACTACCGATGATCAATGATCTGTTCGATCGATTTCAAGGAGCTAAGGTATTTTCCAAGATCGATCTGCGATCAGGATACCATCAGTTGAAGATTCGAGAACAGGATATACCTAAGATGGCTTTTACCACCAGGTATGGGCTGTACGAGTATACCGTTATGTCGTTTGGTCTGACTAACGCACCTGCCTATTTTATGAACATGATGAACAAAGTGTTTATGGAGTTTTTGGATAAGTTTTTCGTAGTGTTAATTGATGATATTTTGGTTTACTCGAAGAATGAAGAGGAGCATAAGGAGCATTTGCGTTTGGTACTTGAGAAACTCAGAGAACATCAGTTATATGCCAAGTTTAGAAAATGTGTGTTTTGGTTGAAGGAAGTTGGATTCCTCAGACACGTTATGTCCGGAGAAGGTATAACAGTAGATCCCACCAAGGTTGTCACTGTGACAAATTGGGAAGCCCCAACAACAGTTGGAGAAATCTGGAGTTTTCTTTGACCTGCAGGATACTACAGGAGATTCATTGAAAATTTCTCAAAGATTGTGAAGCCTATGACGGAGTTGTTGAAGAAGGATACCAAGTTCATATGGACTGAGGAATGTGAGGCTAGTTTCCAGGAGTTGAAGAAACGTTTGGTTACATCACCAGTGTTGATTTTGCCGGATCAGAACAAGGATTATGAGGTGTATTGCGATGCTTCACGTCAAGGGCTTGGAGAAGTGCTTATGCAGGAGGGAAGAGTTGTTCCGTATGCCTCACGACAGCTTAAGCCTCATGAGTTGAATTATGCCACGCATGATTTGGAGTTAGCAGCCGTAGTGCACGCCTTGAAGACTTGGAGACATTTTCTCATTGGAAACCATTGTGAGGTGTACACGGATCACAAGAGTTTGAAGTATATTTTCACGCAGAAGGAGTTGAATCTCAGGCAAAGGATATGGTTGGAGCTCATCAAAGATTATGATATGAGATTGCATTATCATCCCGGAAAGGCTAACGTAGTAGCCGATGCGCTGAGCCGTAAAAGCCATGACAACACACTAATGACGGGAGATTTACCGAAGGAGTTAGCCAAGGACCTTCGTGAGCTATGTTTGGAGATAGTTCCGAGAGGCTATGTAGCAGCATTGGAGATTCAGTGTACTTTGATGGATAAGATCAGAGAAGCTCAGAAGACTGACAAGGAGGTTGCCTCTATAAAGGAGAAGATGAGAAAAGGAAAAGTTAAGGGCTTTCGTGAGGATAAGCACGATACCCTATGGTTTGAAGACCGTGTTTATGTGCCCAATGACCCGGAGATCAGGAAGTTAATTTTGTAGGAAGCCCATGATTCACTATATTCGATTCACCCAGGAAATACCAAGATGTATTTAGATTTGAAGGATACTTCTGGTGGACCGGAATGAAGAAGGATATTGCGGAGTACGTAGCAGTTTGTGATGTATGTCAGAGACTAAAGGCAGAGCATCAGAAGCCAGCAGGATTGCTACAGCCATTGCCAATACCCGAATTGAAGTGGGATAAGTTAGGCATGGATTTTATTACGGGATTGCCCAGAACACGTTCAGGCTATGACTCGATTTGGGTAGTAGTCGATCGTTTGACAAAGGTAGCTCATTTCATCCCAGTGAAGACTACCTACACCAGTGCTAAGTTGGCAAAGATATACATGACCAGGATCGTATGTCTGCATGGAGTTCCGAGGAGCATTGTATCAGATAGAGGAACCCAGTTTACCTCAAAGTTCTGGAATCAGTTGCACGAAACTTTGGGTACCAGGCTAGAGTTCAGTACAACTTTTCATCCGCAGACAGATGGACAGACCGAGAGAGTCAACCAGATTTTGGAGCATATGCTGAGAGCTTGTGCGCTAGATTATGGATCTAGTTGGGACGACAATTTGCCATATGCAGAGTTCTCTTACAACAATAGTTATCAATCCAGTTTGAAGATAGCCCCTTTCAAAGCCTTGTACGGAAGGAGGTTCAGGACCCCATTGTCGTGGGATGAAGTTGGAGACCGCCAGTTGTTTGGACCAGATTTGATTAAGGAGTCTGAACAAAAGGTGAAATTGATCCGTGATAGGCCTAAGGTAGCCCAGTCTAGGCAGAAGAGCTACGCAGATTCTAAATGCAAGGAGACAGTTTACGAATTCGGAGACCGAGTTTATCTTCGAGTATCTCCACTTCGAGGAGTTAAGCGCTTTGGAGTTAAAGGAAAGTTAGCGCCACATTTTGTAGGACCATGCAAGGTTTTGGAGTGTATGGGAGAAGTAGCCTACAAGTTGGAATTGCCTGAATATTGTCAGGAGTTCATGATGTATTCCACGTTTCCCAGTTCAAGAAGTGCCACACAGAGATGGCTGATATACCGCTGAGAGATACAGTGCTGCTGGAAACGATTCAGTTGGACAGTGATTTGACCTATGAGGAGAAACCAGTCAAGCTTCTTGAGTATGCCAGCCGAGTCACCCGCAGCAAGGTCATCAAGTTTTGCAAAGTTCAGTGGAGCCACCACACCGAGGATGAAGCCACCTGGGAGCGAGAGGAAGAACTGCTGAAGGACCATCCTCACCTATTTTCTAGCCAACCCGAATCTCGAGGGCGAGATTCATCTTAAGGGGGGTAGGTTTGTAACATCCCAAATTTTCAATTTGGAATATTATACATTAGATCATCACTGCATATCATATTTTATTTGCTTTTGGTTTGATCCTAGAAATTCTACGCAACTCAAGGACCCTCGGAGAGAGTTGGGGATTTTGTCATTTTCATATTTGAGTTCTCTCAAATTTTGAAAATAGGATCATTTGATTTTATTTATTTTATCTTCAATTATTTCTATTATAAAAATATGAGAGAGGTAATAAAATGACTTTCCCAAAATAAATAAATATTGAGGATTTAATAATAAAATCAAATAATATTTTATTTCGGAGTTTTCTCGCTATTTTATTTGAATTTAGGAAAAATGCGCGTTTTTCAAAATTGCATTTTGGCCCCAAATAAATGTTCATCTAGACCAGCTTGATTTTGGAAGTCAGGGAAAATTTATTTCGGGATTTTTGGAGTCCGTTCAATATTTCTTTTATTTGTTTTTCTGCGCGTAATTATTTACAAAAACGCAAACCGACTTTGGGCCGTGTTCGGCCAGGACTCTATCCGGCCGGGCCTTTATAAGGCGCCGCCCAAGCCCATTAGCCCCAAGCCGCGCCGCAACCCTAACTCTAGCCCGAGCCGCCGCCCCGCCGCAGCCGCCGGACGCCGCGTGCCGCTGCCGGACCCCGCCACCGCCGCCCGCCGACCCCGCCGCCGCCTCGCCGAAGGTTGACCCCGCCTCGCCGGCAGTTTTCTTCGAGAAACCGTTCGGTTTTCTGCCGGTTTTCTGTTCGGTTTATTTTTTATCCGTTTTTTAGATCGGTTTTTTTCGGTTTAGTTTATTTAGCGAGCGTTCGCTCCTTCGTTCGTTTTAACGAACGCGTTCACCGTTTACTCACAGAAAACAAACGTTCGTTCGTTAATATGTTCGTCGTTTTTCTTTTTCTTGAATTTTCCGCGATTATTTCTGATCGCGATTCCTGATCCGATTTTCGTTGTAGTATAACTTTTCCCTCCTTTATCGGAATCAGGCGATTCAAGTGCCTAGAGTTTCGTCTCGAAACCCTCTTTCCGTTTAACCAACTAAAACAAGTTTTTGCTTTTGTAAAATTTGACCTAGATCCAGATTAGTAAACAAAGTTTGTTTCTTTCGTCGTTTGACTTTCGTTGCTTCGTTCGATTTGATTGTTTTTGCAAACCGGAGTTTTTAAGTTGAACTTTCTGGTTAGTTCTCTTATTTGAGTTTTACCTGTGCATTAGTTGAGTACTTATTGTATGCTTGTTTGTTTGCGATAGAGTATCCGGAGTGTGCCGCTTGCTAGTTTGAATCTCTAGGTTTCGCGGATCATCAGCAAGGCACGTAACCCTTTGATCATACCTCTTCACTACCCAGTTTTATTGCATTAGATCAATCCTCAAGCATTGCATGATTAGGATCTAATTAAATTGTGGGTTTTGGAAAGTAGATGAGGTAGTACCTATTACCTGTTTTATTATCAAACCTTTGGGGAGTTACTTCTACGTTCGCTTATATTGCCATGCTATGCTAGTAGACGTGGATTGGGTGAGTGTATCCATGACAGATGTGAGATTGTTAAATTAATGGTTTATTTAAGGTGGCAACTTAAACACACATCTTAGTGGATTGAGGCACCTGGGTATTCCAGCGATTACCTGTTTTTCTTTATGGACCACCACCCAGGCTGAAAGGGATCATGAGATTATTCATACTAGAAACTTCCGTGTGCAGCCACAAGCAAATATAGGCTCTAGCATAGTTGACTAAGTCGTGCGAACTCTTAAAGTGGTAGACTAGCAGATGTAGGGGAAAGTAGGTGTAACGGTCTACTCGATCATAAGGTGCTAGCGCTTCTTACAAACTATGCCTTGGTCATCCATTTCTCAAACACCATCTAGTGCGAGAATCCCACCGGAGGAGATCGAGTCTTGTGGGGAAAAGTGCGCAAACCTTTGCAGAGTGTATAAACTAATCATGGTTAGCCGTGTCCCCGGATATGGACAACTTGAGTATCTAGTACTTGGATTATCATGTGAATCTCATCATGTGACTTTAATTAATTTGTTGGGTTTTAAATGATGATGCTTAATTGGGATTGAGAGGGTGTCTACACTCTCAATGTTTAGCAACTACCATGATAGTTAAATAAAATTTATTCCTTTTGCGGTAGGGAAAAAATGGCTTTATGCAAAACTGTAACCATAGAGCTTTCCACCAGCCAAATATACATGTAGTATAGCTTTATTCTTCCATTACTCTCTATGTGTTACTTTGCCAGCATATTCCATGTGCTGACCCCTTTTCGGGCTGCAACGTTCATGTTGAAGACTTTTCAGATGATGAGTAAGGTGCCTTTAGGTTGTGGTTCTATACTCAGTGATGCCGTTGGGGTTGATGGACTCACTTATCTTCCAAGCCTTCCGCTGTTATTGTTATTAGATGGCGTTAAGCCATATTTATTGTAATAATTTTTCTTTTGAGACATTCGATGTAATAAGTGTGTGATTGCTACTCTGTTATAAATCCTTCAAGTACTGTGCATGTTAGCATTACTGATCCAGGGATGACACTGAAGCACAAAGATCAGACTGGTTGAGGTCTGGTCTCTACAACTTCGAGATGATCAAGGCAGCGATGCTACATGAAGATCTCGCCACCAAGGCCAATCTCCCAATAAGACGCACATGCGAGGCTATAGTGGCACCCGCTTACGCCGACACCTTGACCTTCTAGGAGCACCTTGCCATTGAAGCATTCATCGAAGCCAAGCGAGCCAACGATGCCGCGAGGGTTGCTTATGTGACAAAAATGCAGGAGAGGGAGCGCCCACTCGTAAGCTAGACGGATACTTGGTGCTAGATATCGATCCCACAACACTGCGGCATCCAACTCTAGCGAGCTCTGGCCCTACTATAGCATGTTTGGGATCCGGTGAACATGCATATGTTTGGATATATGTTTATCGGAAGATGAATGTTTTATGACCTCATGGTTCATCCTGACATATTCACTAACATGTGCATGATTGGTGGGTTGATGATGGTTTTGGGCCCTCTTGAATAGATGGACCATAGTATTTTACTGGGATTTACATAGCGGTCTCAAGAAAAACGCGTAGACGGGCTCAAGCATCCGCTGTGTCACCTGGGTATGAAGATGCACTTCACTTTGCTGTTCCATGATGGATTTTGGGCTCTTGAAGAGGGGAGCTAGGTTTGCGTCAGGATACATGTCGATGTAAAGACGTCTCGTCTCATCGGTGGTGAAGCTCAAGGTACCAATGACAAACTTCTGGTCTGGAGCGTACAAGCCTGATTGAGACCCTATCTCGATATGATATCCGGTTGGCTTAACCTGTGCCTGGTGCACTAATTTATGGTAAAGAAAACAACCAATGGTCATGATAGGGTGGTGCGCATGCCGAAATTAACAAAAGGGATCACACACAAAGTGTTTACCCAAGTTCAGGCCATAGTTTCGGGTTTTGATTTACTACTAGTACGAACTAACAAAATAGGGAAGAAAAACAAAAAAGAAGCGATAAATATTTTTGGATTTTCAAAAAAATATCAAACACATAAAAGTAAGAAAAAAACAAAACACAGATAAACAAAGAAAATGATGAACATCAACAAGTGTGATGAATGTGTGAACATGAAGTGAAATATCAATGAGAATACGTAATCCCCCAAGCTTAGTCTTCTGGCCTAGCTTGGTGTCAACATTGCTGGTCTGGCTAGTAACCGTGGTGGAAACTCTGCTTGGCATTATGTGTAGCCTCCTCAGCGAGGCAAGTGGCCTCCACTTCCAGATTATTTGCCTTGGCCTCCTCCAAATTGACAAAATGCCTTAGTTTGTTCTGAAAAATCAAAGAGAGTAGGCGCACACAAAAGGATAGAGACATCTTGGTATATTTAAAGACCATTTTCAATTTATACTCATTACTCCCATACCCTATAAATTTGTGGCGTTGAGGGAGCATAGGACCATTGGGTCTAACAAAAACACCAAGACTCGCACCAAACGAGAAGCATAGATCCTGCCTTTCGACGATGGTGTGGCGGCCACGGGGGCATACGGTGGGGTGGCGGCAACGGCGGCCGGCAATAGCTGCCAACGGGCAGTGGCGGCAGAGCGTCTGGTGGGTGTCCCACGCACACCCAACATGTATGCCACTTGCACTACACTACGCCAGCGGCTACGCCGCTGCCGTGGTGTAGCCTCCCAGCTAGAGCTGTCCTCTGATGACGGCAGAGTGGCTGAGCGATGATGACGGACTGGTGCCATAGGCGATTGTGGAAGAAGCATATGAGATAAGATACAGGGAGGGAGGTGACGATGACATGTACCTAGGGTAGGGTCTTAGGCCTGTCCTAGACACCCTAACCAAGGACACTGCCCTAGAGTCAAAGACATTCAAAGACCAATAGAAGATACCTATTGAACAACCCCTGAATGCAATCCACTAAACGGTATATTCCACTCAGATATCCCAATTCCAATCGACCACTGTAACGCCACTCGACCATATGAAGAATCACTCGAAATACAGAAGGCCTACAGTCATCCCAGTACAGCGACAGGCGTTCACTTCATCGTCTTGAAGATCATTAATAGTCATTGATAGCCGACGTTACCAGTAACGCTCCTATCTTAACTCACATTAAACCCTGTGTAACTGAGGGCCGGAGGGTTCTGGCGCACTCTATATAAGCCACCCCCTCCTCTGGCACAAGGGTTCGCACCGCCTGTAACTCTCATGCATAATCCAGTCGACAAGCCTCCGAGGCACCGAGACGTAGGGCTGTTACCTTCTCCAAGAGGGGCCTGAACTCGTAAAACTTCCGTGTACAACCTCGCCATAGCTAGGGCCTCGCCTCCTCCTATGTACCCCCTACTCTTACTGTCAAACTCACTACCATGGGGCCGGCATCTTAGAGACTTCTGGTGAGGTTGCAGTTTTTCCGATCTCCATCAACATGGTTTCCAGCGGTGGTTTGACTGTGGGCCATGAGATCCATCTCGGTGCGCTCGTATTCATCGCCGACGCCTCCTCTTGGCTCCAAGAATCCCCCCTCGACGTCGAGGCCCTTCCCAGCCGTGGGATGACGTACTTCCGCGCGAGCGCCTACGACGTCCTGCTATGGCAACCGTCGACCCAGTATCGGTTGACTCTCGCGGCATCCGCGCTCCCCGCTGTTTGCCTTCGCAAGTGATCCAGTCGGTCACGGCTCCAATGGTGGGTGAAGCAAGCATTGGCTCGTCACTCGACCACCTCTCAAGTCACGACAATCAATCCCGATGAATCTTTCTATGGGCCATTCGATCTGTCGACTAGTTTCCCGGACATATTTCCGAGTGCAGAAGCAGCTACCCTGCGGCGGAAGTTCTCATGGTTGACTCACGTCGCAGCCTGCCTGGTTTCCGTCACGGCGGCGGCAGCGGTGGCGGCAACGCTGATGGCCCATCGTACGGTCATGACGAATATCATCCCCAAGCCCTCACTTCGGAGCAGAGGGAAGAACTACATCGACGCAACGTGGAGGCGCTTCAGACCCCCATCATTGGGGAGACCTCCAAGGCTCGGGCCTTGGAGGCTGTGCGCCTGGCCACCTTGGCTAAGCGCATGCGTCTAGAGAATCTCCAACATTCACTCAATGAACGCACCCGTCAGCAATTCCCTGGAACCAGTCGACGGCCACGATAACTGTTTCCGCCTCAACCTCAGGTATACCACACTCCGATCCAAACTCTTGCAGCTGCAGCACGTATAGCAGAGTTAATCCAGTCGTCTCGTTCAGAAGCTGGTAGAGGTTTACTACAGATCCGAGCGCTGCTACGAGTGGCGGGTGAACATATTAGTTGTTTCTCAGTCGCGCAAACATAATCTATAGAAGATCTGTGGTTGCAGATACAGTTCAATTGACGCCTAGTCCAAGATCGCCTCCGCGGCGTGAAGATTGTGGTTACCGCCAGGATTAGTAGTTTGGTTGGGGCTACGTGCACATTGACCCTCGTCATTACTGCCATCGAGTGCTTACGCCTTCTTCGAGAGGCAGATCGTACGCGCCCGGCAGTATGATGATAGGCGCCCGCATGGTGACGAGTGGAGAGCTCTAGTCGACCCAAGAGAGCCTGGATTTGATGCAATGTCTATTCTTGTTCAAGGTTTGGTCAACAGGGGCAGAGCACACGGGGAAGGTCAGGAAAGAGATCATCCAGTCAATAGCAGAGCATTTGTTTTAGGGCCTGAGTGTTTCAGCAGGGCCATCAGGGCCGCTGAGATCACTCCCAACTTCAGATTTGCCTCCGGAGTAAGCAAGTTCACCGGTGAGTCGAAGGCAAATACTTGGTTAGAGGATCATTGAGTGGTAGTTCAGATTGGCGGGGGCAACGACGATGTTTCCATGAAGCACCTCCCCCTGATGCTTGAAGGTTCAGCCAGAGCTTGGTTGAATCAGTTGGCCCCTGGGAGTATTCTCTGCTGGGAAGATTTGGCCCGAGTGTTCATCATGACATTCGAGGGCACGTACAAGCGACCTGCTAGGCTAACCGTACTACAACATTGCGTTCAAAAGCCGAATGAAACTTTTAGAGATTTCATTCAGAGATGGACTACCCTTCACCATGTGGTGGAAAATGTGTCAGAGCGCCAGGCAGTCTGCGCCTTCCAAGAGGGCATCCAATACAGAGAGCTCATCCTGAAGTTTGGACGATCCAGAGACATGTCTTTGGGTCGAATGATGGAAATAGCCACTCGGTATGCAAATGGTGAAGAAGAAGACGGACTCCATAATGGTAAAGGGAAACTAGTCGACCAGGACACCCGAGGTAGAAACACCAATCGGAAATAGAAGCGTAAAGCAGAAGTTGCAGGTTCCGCAGAGGATGCAGTTCTAAATCAGGGAAAGTTCAAAGGAAAATCTAATGGGCCGTGGGTTCCCAAAAAGGTGAAAGATCAGTCAGGCAACAATGTCCTGGATTACCGTGTCATATACACACAGAAAAGGACGAAGAGGGTAACCTGATTCTGCCCAAACATACCACTCGACAGTGTCGACTCCTAATGTAGCAGTTCTGAGAGGGTCAGCCCCCGAAGAAGGACTCCGATAAGGAGGAAAAGAAAGAAGAAGATGATGGCTACCCCCCTGTAAACGCTACTTTGGTGATTTTTGGTCATGTTGAGAGCAAAAGTCGACTGAAGGTTATCAACAGAGAAGTGAACATGGTTGCTCCGGCAACTACGACATACTTAAAGTGGTCGAAGACTCCCATCACATTCGACCAGTCCGATCACCCAGCGCACGTTGCTATCCCCGGGCGGCAAGCGTTGGTGGTTGACCCAGTCATTGGGGGCACTCGACTGACTAAGGTTCTCATATATCGTGGCAGTGGATTGAATATTCTGTATGCTGAGACCTTCCAGGGGATGGGTATTCCAATGTACAAGCTCGGTGAGAGAAACACGCGGTTCGATGGAGTCATCCCAGGAAAGAAGGCAGAGTCACTCGGACATATCATTCTTGATGTGGTTTTCGGTGATTCCAAGAATTACCGCAAGGAGAAGTTGACAGTTCCAATCATGCTATTCTGGGCAGACCCACATATGTTTGTTTCATGGCCCGCCCATGTTATGTGTATCTTAAATTCAAGATGCCGAGGCCCAGAGGTGCAATCACAGTCACAGGGAATCGACGAAGAGTAGAGGAATGCCTCCAGAAACGCTACAAAATTGCTGATGAGAAGATGGTAGTGGTAGAGCTAGAAGAGTACAAGAATAATGTCGACCCGAGTGATTTGTTGTGGGCTACGAAACCCACCTTAGAGTCGGCATTTCAGTCAGCCGGGGAAACAAAGCCAGTTCACGTTCACCCAATGGATCCCTCTGCGGCTCCAACTCACATTTCAACAACACTCGATAGCAAATAGGAAGAAACGCTCATCCAGTTCCTTCGTGAGAACTAGGACATCTTTGCATGGAAGCCATCTAACATGCCAGGTGTACCTAGAGGGCTGGCTGAGCACCGTTTGTGTGCCGACCCAAAAGCAAGACCTGTCAAGGAATATCTCCATCAGTTCGCCGTGAAGAAAAGGATGGCAATTGGAGAGGAAGTGGCTCGGCTCCTGTCAGCTGAGTTCATCTGCGAGATATACCACTCCGAGTGGGTCGCAAATGTCATCATGGTCCCCAAGAAAGACGATTCACTTCATACGTATATCGACTTCAAGCATATCAATCGGGCCTGCCCAAAAGACCATTTTTCTCTCCCCCGCATTGATCAGATTATCGATTCGACTGCGGGATGTGAGCGTTTGTCCTTTTTGGATGCATATTCCGGGCACCACCAGATCCGTCTATACGGGCCTGATGAAATAAAAACGGCCTTCATCACCCCCATCGGGTGTTTTTGTTATGTTACCATGCCTTTTGGTCTCAAGAGTGCCAGTGCCAAGTTCATGCGCATGATTCAGAAGTGCTTGCTCACTCAAATCAGTCATTATGTGCAAGCATACATGGATGATATCGTGGTTATGTCACGCAAAGGTTCCGACCTACTGGCTGACCTTGCTGAAACATTTGCCAATGTAAGGAGATATGATATCAAGCTCAATCTGTCGAAATGCACATTCGGAGTTCCAGGAGGAAAGTTACTCGGTTTTCTTGTTTCCAAACGAGGGATCGACACAAACCCGGAAAAGATTGGAGCAATTCTCCGAATAAAACGCCCTGTGCATGTGCATGACGTTCAAAACCTTACTGGTTGTTTGGCTGCATTGAGTCGGTTCATTTCTCATCTCGGTGAAAAGGCGTTGCCTCTTTACCAACCAATGAAGAAATATGATACTTTCGAGTGGACTCCCGAAGCTGAAGCAGCGTTTGTAGAGCTCAAAGCCCTACTTTCCACCCAGCTGGTGATTGCTGCCCCAATCAGCAAACAGCCTCTATTGTTGTATATTGCAACCACTGGACAGGTTGTCAGCACAGTGCTCATGGTCAACCGGGAGGAAGAAGGCAAAGCTTACAAAGTTCAGCACCTAGTATATTACATCTCTGAAGTCTTGACTCCGTCCAAGCAAAGGTATCCGCATTACCAGAAGCTTGTTTACGGAATTTATCTGACCACAAAGAAAGTTGCACATTACTTTGTAGGCCACTCGGTTTCAGTCATTAGTGATGCTCCATTGTCAGAAATTTTGAACAATCGAGATGGAACTGGTCAAGTGGCCAAATGGGAAATTGAACTCCTTCCTTTGGATATCAAGTTCGAAGCAAAAAAGGGAATTAAGTCTCAAGCAATTACAGATTTCTTGGCCTAGTGGATTGAGCAACAACAACCGACTGAAGTTCACTCGGAACAGTGGACCATGTTCTTTGATGGATGTAAGATGTTGAATGGTTCTGGTGCTAGAGTAGTTCTAGTATCCCCAAGAGGTGACAAGCTCAGTTATGTCCTCCAGATTCACTTTGATTCCTCCAATAATGAGGCTGAGTACGAAGCACTTTTATATGGGTTGCATATGGCCATCTCACTCGGTGTTCATCGCCTGATGGTTTACAGTGACTCGGATTTGGTAGTTGTCGGTGTTCTGGGAACCGGGGTCCCCAGACTTGCCTACCTGCGGCCCACGGTGTGGCTGGGCTAGCAGGTCTGTACGGCCCATCTTCATCGACCAGGCATTCAAGACCCTCGCGAGGGGCCAAGCCTCGCGAGGCGGACGACGGAAGACCTCCTCAGGAGCGGCCTCGCCAGGAAGGCTCACGAGGGGCGGAGAGATCAAGGCAAGGCAAACCTCGCGAGGTCCTCATGACATGAGCCATGATGATCGAGACCAGGCGGGCGCCAGCACGCGCAGAGTCCTTGCTCCCTCTTTGGTGCTAAGGGGGCTAGCGCAGGCACGGAGTACCGAGGCATCAGGCAAAGGTTTCCATATCGGTGCAACAAGACCAAGACCAACAGGATGGCAAGACGGAGGTCACCATGGAGCCCAGGACGACGTCAGCACCAGAGCCTTTTGGCATGCGAAGACCACTTTTGTGAGGATAGCTTGTACTAGCTGTGTCCTTTTAAATTGGCCGTTGTTGGCTCCCTTCCCGCTCAATATTTGGGGAGAGGACCAGGGCCTATATAAGTAGAACTCGCCACCACAGTAGAGGGGGCTCGGATCGAGATAAGATCGAGAGACATCACATCCACACAAGCGCACCAAGCACAAGAACACCTCAACCTCAGGAGGCTGTTCTTCCCCTTGTATCGTTCATCATCAGCCCAAGAGGCAATCCACCACCACCACACTAGAGTAGGTTATTACACCACAACGGTGGCCCGAACCAGAATAACTCTTGTGTCTTTCTGTGTTGTGAGTTCATCGAGTTCGTCCGCGAGATCATAGAGAGCTAGGGCTTGGATCGATAGGAGGAAAACCTTCGCGCGCACCCTAGTGTTCGAACCCTTAGGGTTTGCCGGAACCCATGATCCGACATTTGGCGCTCCAGGTAGGGGTGCGCTGAAGCTTCCTTCCGTCGCTCCGTCGTCTCCATGGCAGACGCGCGCCGCACTCGTGATGAGCGCCGAGGTGCCCTCACCGCCCACGTCGCTCAGACGACTCCCGTCGACGGGCCATCTCGTCGTTCCTCATCGCCCGCCGCCAACGCCGCCACCGGCCCGGCGGGGAACGAGCAGCAAGCATCCTCGCCGCACCCCTCGGTGCGGCGGGATGGCCGCACCGCCACTCCATCGCTGACCCTGGCCGGTTCTTCTTCCCATGCACGTCGCCCTACCATGGACGCACGGGCCGCGCTCCTCATGGTGCACGAGCTCCTGCGCTACCGCCCAGTCGAGAACCTCTACGAGGACTGGCTCGACCGCATCGCCGAGCTTGTCTGCGCCGTAGGGGGCTCCCCTGCGCCGCCCCGCTCTCCGCCTCACCCTCCGCTAGCTACGGGCGACGTAGCTCATGGAGCGCCTCCACCACCTCTGCCCCAAGACGGTGCCCTGGCGCCAAGATGCGCGGCTCCGCAATGCGACCCGCCGCGTCCTGCGCCCATGCGTGAAGAAAGAAGCTGTCAAGAAGTCCCTCGACCGCAAGAAAACGCTCCGCCGCTCCTCACTCCACTGCGCCGGGACCAGCTGCTGCGGCAAGATCGTGCACCACCTGTAGCGGCAGGGTGCGGACCCCATCAAGACCAAGCTCCACCCCAAGGCGGGTCCTGGTGACCACAGCCGGCTACCGCGCTTTCACCCCTGAGATGTGTAGCGTTGCTTGACCGAGCAAGTTCAAGTCAGATCTGCCTCCTCGCTACAACGGCACCCCTGATCCCGAGGAGTTCTTGCAGCTCTACGAGCTAAGCATCGAAGTGGCCAACGGCGACGAGAAAGTCATGGTGAACTGGTTTCCCATGGCTCTCAAGGAGGGTGCCCGCTCTTGGCTCCTGAACCTGCCTCCGGGATCGATCTCCTCCTAGGACGAAATGCGCACACGCTTCATCGCCAACTTCCAGGGCACACGCGACCGCTTCTCGGTCGTGGGGGACCTGCGCTGCATCAAGCAACAACCAGGAGATACCCTGCAAAAGTACATTCAGCGATTCAACAGCGCACGGATCAATATCCCCAAGGTGATCGACGAGGCCATCATCTCAGCATTCTCCGGCAGCTTCCGCAATGTCAAGATGAAGGAGGAGCTCGCCATCCATGAAGAGATGTGCACGACCCTGGAGCAGTTCAACATCGCGACCAAGTGTGCTAGAGCTGAGAAGGGGCACCTCTCCCTCCTCGAGCTCCCTACTGCGGACTCAGAGGAGAAGAAGACCAAGGCCAAGAACGTGAAGCGCAAGGGAGCAGCCATGCTCACAGCGGAACCAGACACCAAGCTTGGTAGAGACCAGCTAGAGTCATCCAAGGGCAGCCGCCCGTTCTGCGCCTTCCACAAACTGAACACCCACAACAATAGCGACTGTCAAGAGCTCTGAGCCATTCGCAAAGGACGCTTCGGTCGGCACCCCGAGCGCGGCGACCGGGGCTACGGTCGAGGAGGAGGACGTGGTGGCAGACGCTGGGACGACCGTGGCCCGCGCCAGGAGTGGCGCGACCGGCCTCGTGAGGACCGCTGGTAGGATCAGCCTCGCAAGGGCGCCTAGAGGGATTAGCCTCGTGAGGATCGTCCTCAAGGCAACGCTGGACTCCCTCCACTGCTACCACCGCCAAGAAGGAATGACGAACACCTTCAGGACGAGGGGGCTGGGGGCTTCCAGGAACCGAATGATGTCGCCTACATCTTGGGCGGAGCCCAGGCCCCAGCCTCGCAGCGTATCTTCAAGAAGTTTGCTCATGTAGTGAACGCAGTCCTCCCCAAGCTCGAAGCCACACACGCGCTCAGATAGTCCCAGTGCCCCATCACGTTCAGCTCGGCAGACCAGCTCAAGTGCGCGGCAACCGCTGGCGCCCTCCCGATGCTTTGCTCCCCAGTCATCAGCGACGTGCAAGTTACCAAGACCCTCATCGACGGCGGCACATGTCTCAACGTCCTGTCCTTCGACACGTTCGACAGCCTCCAAGTGTCATATGACCAGCTTCAGCCTACCAAGCCTTTCTCTGGAGTGACTGACGGTTCCACCACACCGATAGGGCACGTCTGCCTCCCTGTCACCTTCGGAGAATGCAAGAACTACCGCACCGAGCTCATCGACTTTGATGTCGCGCACATCCGTCTGCCATGCAACGCCATCCTCGGGTTCCCAGCCCTGGCCATGTTCATGGCGGTGACCCATCACGGCTACAATGTCCTCAAGATCCCGGGAAGCGGCTGGATCATCACGGTTCCATGTGAAGAAAGAGATGTGGTGTGCTCCCTCGAGCGTGCCTTCCAAGATGGAGCCATCGACGACCCCGATAGCAAGGGCAAGGGCCCTCCTGAGGCCATCCCCAAGAAGAAGTAGTTGCACCGTGCATGACCTCAGGAGGATGGCGTATTAGCCGGAGCCTCGTCAGGATCAGCGCCCGCTCCAGGGGCGCCTCCCTCCATCGCATAGGAAGGCGCGCCCGGCGCCCTCCTCAGGCAGGGCTCGGGGGCTTTCTTCTGGAAGGCCTCAGACCTTGCCCACATCACGAGGGAGGTGCTTGGGCACCACTTGGAGGCGTGCTTCGCGGCATGTTTCCCTCAGGAGGGCACAGGGAAAGGATCAACCATCGTTCATGAGTTCATCGCCAAGACCACCCAGGAATCGCAAGACGCAAGGGCCATGCATGGAGACCGCCGCTCACGAGGTGCAGTTTCCCATCCAAGCGAGGATGCCGGGTTGCGCATTAGCATCGACATTCTAGGGCTCAAGAGGGCCGCTTCTCAGGAGCTTTTCTGGCCTTCGCGCGTGGGACGCTGCAAGTGCCCACCGCACAGCTACATTCGCATGCCCTTTGGCCGGCCGAGCATGTTGTCCACCTACTAACGCAACTTGTGGCGCATCCTAGAGGCTTAGGAGGCTAGGCACCACGACGGTCTAATGGAGATGGAGATGGTCCTCAAGGAACCACCTGAGCCCCCAGAGCCTCCTGAGGCTCAAGGCCCCGGTGGCTCGTGAGGAGCAACCCCTTCACTGTGCACCTTTAGCTGCCCCAACTCTCCTTCGTCAACATGACAAGGTGACATTTTCCAAGTTCATTTAGCTGGGAACTCCCCTCGGGCTGCATCATTCCCAGGACGCATGGGTCCATCCCTGTGGCATGTATCCCTTTTTATGTCTTTAGCTTACCTTGTCGGGAGCGCCCCTCAGGCTGCATCATCCCCAAGCCGCTCGGGCCTGACCTAGTTGCACGTATCTCCCATGCACCTACTTAAGCCTGCTACTCTCATGTTTGATCTACTTGTGATTGCTACCTGCTCAATCGTCGCCTCCCACGGGGCCTCCTCACGCTGGCACAGCATTGGTGCACGGGTCCGTCCATGCCACGTCGAAAAACCTGAGCGGTCGAGCTCTGGCTCGCGCCACGTCACCTCTCTAGGCCCTCAGTGCCTTCACCCCCTCTCGGAGAAACCAGCGGCAGGCTGGCAACCATAACGGCAGATCGTGTTCTTCCTTGTGCTGGCTCGCAGGAATCTCACGAGGATAACGCCAGGCGGCACCGCGAGCTCCCACCTCTTCCAAGTAATCCGCTTGCGCATTAAAAGTGGGGCTTCTGAGCATCGCGACTTAGGAGCTCTTACTGGATCTCCAGCCCTCATCCCCTGGCCTTGACCACGGCACGCGACCTGGCATACCAGCGGCGGCTAAGCTCGCTCGAGGGCAGGGACCAGAGGACGTAGAGCACAAAGGAGAGCATTGAAAGGGGAAGGACTCGTATGGGCGTGAACTAGCTATGCTGCGGATGTACGCGCATGGGTCTAGCGCATCACGAAGAATCAACCCCGGACCACCAAGATAAGTCACGAGCTCAGATCAACTAATCGTTGAAACCTAATCGGACACGCTCGACACAACCTTGTTGCGGCAACGTCACCTCCCTTTCTTATCTTACCACGGCTGCTTGAGCGCTAAATGGGACCGCTTGAGCATCGCGCCTCAGGGGCTCTTACTGGACCTCGGGCCGCTCACCTCCTTGCCTTGACCACGGCACGCGACCTGGCATACCAGCGACGGCTGAAGCCTGCCTGGGGACCGGGACCTGTCAGCGTAGAGTGACAAGCCGTCGCAAGATTGGAAAGGGAAGACTAAGCGTAAATAGGATTTGCGCTAACAATGCTTCCATAATTGGGATCATATCAACAAAAGGCATTGCAGACTCTTTACATGCCCCCACGGGGTACTTCTTGATTCCTCGCAGGGAACAAAAGACGAGAACCTAGGAGAATCCTAGCCACACACCCCCGCGGCCGACGCCATCATCAACAGTGGGTCGCGGGAGGCCGGCGCCAACTCCATCCAGATCAGCGACGGCGGCGGCCAGACGTTCCGTCCCAGCTCCAGGCACGGAGAGAGCTCGGAGGAAGGTAGATGTCGTCGCTCGTCTCCGAAGTCTCGTAGAGCTCAGGAGAGCCGCTAGACTCCCAAGAGTCGCTGCTGATGGAGCAGCCGTGAGCGAGGCGCGCCTCGTCCAGGCGCTTGCTACCTCTTTTAGCACTGCATTGGTTTTCCCCGAAGAAGAAGGGATGATGCAGCAAAGTAGCGTAAGTATTTCCCTCAGTTTTTGAGAACCAAGGTATCAATCCAGTAGGAGGCTACACGCAAGTCCCTCGTACCTTCACAAACAAATAAATCCTCGCAACCAACGCAAATAGGGGTTGTCAATCCCTATAGGGCCACTTACAAGAGTGAGATCTGATAGATATGATAAAGATAATATTTTTGGTATTTTTATGATAAAGATGCAAAGTAAAATAAAGGCAAAGTAAATAGCAAAGTAAATAACTAAGTAGTAGGAGATTCATATGATAAAGATAGAC